>NC_056597.1:23211019-23246089 GCF_018340385.1 Cyprinus carpio | reverse complement strand
CACACATAGTTTTTTATGATGAGGAGAAGCCAAGGGTCTACAAAGAAACCAAATGATAAAGATGCTCTGAATGACGACAAGACGCTGTGCAGTGCAAAGCATTTGCCTTCCTTCTGATCCCAGTGTTAGGAAAGAGAGAATTAACTTTATTTTTATTCAAGTTCTAGACTGCATCAAGTAAGCACTAGCTTCTCTAATCTTTTGCTTATTCTATCTGTTTTCTTTTATATCTATTATACAATTTAAAAAAAGCCGTGTTGGCATCTAACACAATTCTTTTTTTTTTTTTATTTATTATATAATTTATATCTAAAAAAAAAAACCTTGGTAAAGTGTAATGTTTAAGCTAACTGAGACTTCATATGTTATAGCACTTGTGTATCATTGCTCTTGTTGATTTTGATTGCTTCCATTGTCCCTCATTTGTAAGTCACTTTGGATAAAGAGACCAAGCAAATGACTAAATGTAAATGTAAATTATGATGTTTTTTTGATGCAAAAATCTTGAACACATTATAAGTGGCCCTTGTGAGATCAATGTACAAAATAAAAAAAACAAAAAAAAATAAGGCAGTTTATGACCACTTAAATACATAAAACAAGCACTGATTACTATGATTTAGAAAACTGCAATAAAGTTTCAGTGAATAATGATGTAAACTTTGGCCTGTTCCTCATCTAAAGTCATCATATTAGGCTATACTTCGGGAGACTTGGAACAACATATGAGCTGTGCTATGTTTTCATTTAATGCGTTGTAGAAGCTAGGATCATTCAGGATATCCCAAAACTCTCCACATTTTTAAAAACTCTACACAGTTTGGTTGCTCGATTCCCTTTAAAATCAGCAGACGGACGGGCCGCTGCAGCCTCAGTCCCATTAATCCCTCGGGGCTGACCCCAGCGCTCTCTGCTAGTGTAAACAGAGTAAAGCTGAATCCAGCCCTGTGTAAGCCTACGTGGTTGTGTGCATGTAATGAGTGTGTGTGTGTGTGTGTGTGTGTGTGTGTGTGTGTGTGTTTTATTCACGTCAATCCCTGCGGGCGGAGCTCCATGAATTAATGTCAGCTTTTACTCGCCCTCTATTTTTCACGTTTGCTAATGAGACATGAGACTGGAGAAATGTAATTAGGATATCCAAATCAATTAAGAGCACGGTTTATTCTCTAACAAGCATCAAAGCTCAATACAGACTTTCAGAGTTGTGTAACTCGGTGGTTGTACATAAACGCCAGCCCTCCTCCATAGCGATGGCTATTTCCGCATTAATGGGTGTAGTGCTTAAAATCAATACTGTAATTAATTCCTAATACCTTTACAGCAGCCGTTTTACTTCACTTAAATGTATTATGTGTTCAAGCGTCTAGGCTATTTTATTCATAAAGTCACGTGGGCAGACATGACATGGCGCCGATACAGCATGTTTCTGTGTGCGCACTGTGGTAGTGCAGTCTATATAAATATGACTTAACCTGTTTGTATATGTGTTTATTTATCTCTCTCTGTGTGTGTGTGTGTGTGTGTGTGTGTGTGTGTGCGAAAGTGATGTTTGTAGGTTTGTGTGCATAAATTAAAAAGCAGGCATTAATATAGAGGCGGTGATTAAACAGACTTGGAACTACCTGTACATGAAAGAGTTTAATTGCATACCTGCCAGCCAATCAGAATCCAGTATTCAGGCAGACTATGGGTATAAATATATATATATATATATTCCATGGACTTGGGTTAATTTATTTTACTTTACTAAACTTTTTACTTTGATTCTATATTATTTAACTTCCTTAGTATTGTGACAAACTTATTTCCAATATTAATATACATTTTAATGAGAAATTATATAATTTTCTTATTACATTAATTTTTTTATGTAAACACTGTTTGTACTATTAAATATTTTGTATATATTTTGAACAGACAATAACCATATTAAATGCAATAACAGCTTAAAAAAAAATTGTTTATATAAAAATATCTGCCATTATGTATTACACACTAACTCATATCATCCTTGTTTTAAATTTATAAATAAATAAATAAATAAATTAAATGAATAAATTAGATAGAACGAATTGAATGAAAAAAAAAGTTAAACGGTATACATTTTTATAAAAACTTTATTTTGTATTATAAAACATTTTAGTATTTTTTTTTGTACACAAATTATCATATCATTAACCTAAATTAAACAGCATATCCAAAAATTTAAATTCTGTCATTATGTACTCTCCCCCATTTGTCATTCCAGTTACAATTGTTATTATTAGTTATTTTTTCATTTATTATTTTCTTATGTTCATCTTATTTTACTATTGATTAACATTTAATGGCACAGTTATTTGTAGCTGATGAGGATTAGATTTCACTCAAGCTGTATTATAGCTATATATATATATATATTTATTATTAACAAAATCTTTAATTTTGACTGAGAAAAAGCTCTATAGTTTAATAGATTTTGGAAAACTGCTTGGGCCACTGTATATGATGAACAGACAAAAGGAGGAGTATCAGAGGATGTAGGTCTTACATTTCAGTCTGTTCCTCTTTGAACAACATGAGAGTTGTTGAAACCAGCTGAACATCGCCAGCTTTGGAAATGTGTTAATTTGAGACGAGTTAGCTTAAAAATCTCTCTAACACTTACATGTGAAAGGCTTAAATAACAACACATTTACAAGCCTGCGTCGTCGCACTTACTGCTTCCCTCTGTTTCAAAATACAATGTAAATTGGCTAAATCCAAATGAAGTGTCTAAAGGTAGAGTGGATTTTTGACGGGCGCTTGATGAGTTAAAAAGCAAAATGAAGCTGCTTAACACATACCAATGCGCTTAGAGACCACCTCAGTAGCATCCATTCACAAGCTCACACACACATTTCCTTCATAAAATATACTGTGAAACAATCCTCTCTCAGCCTGTGATAGAATGGCGATTTACCGCCAATATAAACAGACTGTTGTGTGCTTATTTGTTATCCCGCAGCAAAGACTGACTGCTTCCCTAACTTAATTAAACAGGCCCTGTAGGAAAGAGACGAGGCGAGGCAGAGGTCGATACGAGCGTAACAGCAGGTACTGTGTGTGCTTCGTCTCTTCTGTTGTTTTTACCTGCTTAGGCATTTAACTTGCCTTAAAAGCTGCTTTTTTAATTTCTTTTTATATTTCAAAAAAAGCTGCTTAAATGTAGAAAGCTTATTATTTATTTTTTTTTAACCACGTAGCTCACAGACTAACTTAATTTCTCTAAACGAGAGCTTAGTTAGCTCATTTCTCATGTGAATCATGTAGTTTTGGCCCAACAGCGCTAACAACAAAACAACAGAAAACAAGTCTCAGATGACAGGATGAACGCAGGTCAATCAGGAGACAACAGCATTTCATTTATTGCTGCTTTTGTTCACGTTTGCATAGTGATGAGCAGATTATAAGCCAGTAAAAATGGCCTCTGATGTCACATTAAACACAAATACTTTGAAGTTTGCAAATACGACAAACATGAATTTTTAAATAATAATAATAAGTGTGCATGTTTCACTTACTAATTTTAGCTCTGTTTTAGGCTACACAAGTTAAAATGTGAAAAAAAAAAAAAAGAAAGGGATGACAAGTGGTACATTTGATTACATAAATGTTTTATAAAATATATAGCCTATAATGTAGCTAAAAATACAAAATAAAATAAAAACAATAATTAACTTAGCTTTAATTAATTTTGTTTTGTTTTGTTTTATTTTATTTTACTTTACACTAATATATAGGCAACAGTCTCAATGACCGGATTATTATTATTTTCTTTTTTTTTGTGATAAACGGACTGCATTTGGTAAAATGTTAATTAATTTGTGTAGAGAAAATAAATAAAGTAGAGAAAAGACAGGAAAAGAAAGAAAAGAAAAGAAAGAAAGAAAACCTTTTTCTAAATATGTGGAAGACCAAAACTAATAAATACAGAAGACTTACTTGTCTGAATACGGTTTAAAGCCCCGATCTGGGTCATTGATATTTTTTTTTTCCTTGCAATAAAGTAATTTAGATTAAGTAATTTAATTTAAAATAAAATATTTTATATGTTTTAAATATGCAATTTAAAAAGTTTTTTTTATTCAATTACATGTAAAAAAGTATAGTTAAGGCTAGAGAGTTGGGGCTAATTTAAAATGTAATTTAATTCTATTAAATTTATAAATAGTAATAATTCTTTAAAAACAATAAATAAATAACAATGAACTAACTAACTAGATTAGACTAGATGGGGCTATAATTGCAATTAAAAACAAACAAACAAACAAACAAACAAACAAACAAACAAACAAACAACAAACACCAAAAACAAACAAATAAATAAATTAGACAGTTGGGGAGAGTTGCAATTTTATTTGAAATTTTATTTAAAAAATAAACAAACAAACAAACAAAGTAGTCAAGGGCTATAGTTGCAATTTCGAAATGTAATTTTAATAATAATAATAATAATAATAATAATAATAATAATAATAATAATAATAATAAAAACTAGACTAGATAGTTGGGGCTATTGCTATTTAATCTAAACAAACAAACAAACTAATAAACTATAATCTATACCATAGTCAAAGCTAGATAATTGGGGCTAGCTGCAATTTTTAAATCTTATTTAATTATATTAATTTTCAAATATACAAAATAAACACATTAAATAAAATCTATAATGTACTCAAGGCTAGATATGGGAATAGTTGCAATTGTATTTAGTCTAAAGAAAGAAGGTTCATACAATAACAATAACCTGGTAGGAAAATTTTGATAAAGATGGAATGAAATTCATTCACTTTTTTTTGTACTATTTTACAGTTCATTTCCACCATGACGTAGAAAAAGAAATTCAAACGTTGTCACGTGTCACAATTTACTTTTATCAAATGTTCCATTTTTTTTTCCAGACGGAAAGTCAACAGTGACGTGATTATGCATTTCTCAAAAAGAGGTTAGTGTTTTTATTTCTTGTTCAAAAGCACACCAATTCATAATTCATCCTGTTTCAGGAAAGTGTCAGTATTAACAGATTCTGAAGCGCTTGCTTTAATATGCTTTGACTCTTCTCTTCTCTGTCCTGACCACACCTCATCATTCATTCAACACTTTCACTGTTTTTATCCTCGTCTGTAGCTGATGAGAGACTGCATCATTTATGCTCCATTGTGTAAACGCTTCATCCTGACAATGAAGCCATAGATGATTATCAATTGGTATTCATCTTTAGTCGCTGCTGCACAAATGTTGGTCTGATGCTAATATCGTCGCTGCGAGATAAAGAGGCACTTGAGCAGGACAGTCAAAATATTCAGCTCTCACACATTAAAACCACATCAGTCTTTGAGAGATCAAAGCATGAGAAAATCTTACTGTTGAGAGAAAACATTAGCATTGGCATCCCAAATCAACCTCAGAGACGTTAAAGGTGCTGATGTGAAAGTCTAATTGTAATTTGTTATGTAATTTCACATCAAATGAACTGTGATTTTAACAAATATGGTTAAGAAAAAGTTGTTCTGACATTACTTACTCCACTTTCATTTAAAAAGAACCAGATCAGTCCGATTTGTGAACGAGCGTTTCAGAATGAATCACTGAGTCAGTGAGTTGAACTTGAGAACTGGTAAAGTCTGATTTTTGAATTGGATCAGTTTGTTTCATGAACAAATCTTTTAGACCGAATCACTGAGTTAGTGAGCTGAACTTGAGAATTTGATCAGTTTGTTTCATGAACAAATCTTTTAGACCGAATCACTGAGTTAGTGAGCTGAACTTGAGAATTTGATCAGTTTGTTTCATGAACAAATCTTTTAGACCGAATCACTGAGTTAGTGAGCTGAACTTGAGAATTTGATCAGTTTGTTTCATGAACAAATCTTTTAGACCGAATCACTGAGTTAATGAGCTGAACTTGAGAATTGGATCAGTTTGTTTTGTGAACAAATCATTTAGACCGAATCCGTGAGTCAATGAGTTGAACTTGGGATCAGTCTTATTTGTGAACAAATCTTTTAGTCAATAAGTTAATTTCCAGAATCAGATTGAAAGAATCATGTGTTTGTTAATGAATCAGTGGTCACTATTTATGTCAATATTTTCAGTGAGTATGCCATATCGTACGGATTGGTTTTATGATATTTTAATGATACTCCTAATGCTTTACAGCCTCAGTCCTCATTAACATTCATTATATTTAAAATAGCAGCCAGGTTATTCCTATGCAGTATAATATGTTTCATTAATACTTAGTATATTATATTGGAAATTGTTAAGGCAGATATTATTAAATTGTGTTGACTCATGATTAAATAATAATTAAATATTGAATATATTGGCAGTTATGAATAATGCACAATTTAGTTAATATTTCTTATAAACACCGGCATTCCTTTAGGTTTCTGGCTGTAAGGTGTGTGTATTTACACTGAACTTCAGCTGGTTTAAAGACACCTGACAACAGGTCAGACTATGAAGATGGAGCTTCTTTGGGATTTCATATGACAGCTGATGGATGTTTTCAGACAGCCTCCTGCCCTCAGGATTGCGTTATCATCTTGGCAAGGTCAGGAAACGTACAGTCATAACACGACCACAGGTTGACATATTAAAAATGACGAAACCATGGGAAATGGGAAAACAATGGAAAAATTCCAAGGCCAACTTTTGATTGTCTGATAACTTCTTTGTGTGTGAGAACCTAGAGTGTATATTATTTGAAGTGTACATATCATGATCATAAACAATCTTCTTTAAATAATATTAGAATTACATTAAAATTATTATTATTATTTAAATGATTACAGATATTAAATATATTATTTTTGGTATGTCATTTCTATGTTTTAATTTAACATATATATGCATTAAATATTAGGCAAGTAACAGTATTCTGAGAAGTAAGTTCTTGTTTTATGCAAGACCAGCTTAAACCAAAAACAGCTAATATTTAAATATTATTAATTATGTTACATTTAGTCATTTAGCAGATGCTTTTATCCAAAGCGACTTACAAATGAGGACAATTCAATATTACTTAAATATTTGTTATTATTATTATTATTATTATTATTTAAAAGATGATACATATTAAATATTATTTTTTGTATTATTATACAATTTCTGTTATATCTTGTTTTTAATATAACATTTTATATTTACATTCATTTTTTATTTTTTTGGACATGTAACAGTATTCATAATATTATAGAAGACCCGCTAAAACCAGCAAAAATATTTAATAATTGAAATGTAAATATTATTATAATTAATAATATTATTTAAATATTATTAGGATTATATTAAAAGCATTAATATTAAAATGATGATGATGATAATAGTAATTATAATAATTAATATTATTTAAAATGTTATAAAACATTTTATCATTATATAATTGAAATGTTTTTAATATAACATATACACACACATTAAATATTATTTTTTCAGACATGTAACTGTATTCTTGAAAGTAACATCTATATGAATGTATAATACCATAGTACATGAATATGGTAATCATACAATACCACAATCTATATCAGAGTAAAAGGGAATTACATAAATATATATAAAATATATTTATTTTAATATTTAATATATGAATTTAATATTTAAATAATATAAACCCTTTGCTTTAATTAGCTACAGGCAAATATGAATACACATTTCTTTATCTTCCAAAAATGTATCAAAAATGTGTTCAATGCAAGTGTGTATCTCTAGTCATAAAGGTTGCACTTCAGAGTATGTGTTAATGTGACATTTAAAATGCAAAAGAAAAAAAAAACACTGAGTACATTTGGTGCTGAAATGAAGATATTCACCTGCAGGACTGTGAGTGAAAAGCACTGAAAAAGTGTTCATGATAATTAGTACAAGAAAGAATTAGTGCCACACCATTTGGAGCACAAAACAGCATGTCAGTGAATTCTTCATCATTCATTAATTTGAGTAATTGCAAACAGCTTTCAGATAACACAGACTAAACCAAAGTCACTTATCAGAGCAAATGTTATTGCACTCTCCGGTCACAGGAATTATTTCACCGTTCGCTCTGGATTGCAGGAGATGAGCAGAAGTCGAAAGCCAGGCCTAATGCATACTGCAAAAATCATCTGCTTTATTCACAGCACTGTGAGAAATTCACACTGCGCGTCTGGTGCGAGGAAAGTGCGGCAGAGACTTTAATCACGCTAAATGATTGAAAGCCTCTAACAGCGATGCTGCGTTTCTGAAGCTTAAGTCAATCAATAAGTAAAGAACGGGGAAAAGACAAAGTCGAGGAATTTATCGCTCTCATGCAGCACGCAGAATTTCTTAAGAATCTCTTACTCTGAGAGCTGATAGTTGAAGACTAAAATAGAAACGAGCGCTTGTGGCTAATTAGATGTAATTAGCTTCAGTCGGTCCAGATGATTCGTATGCACCTGTCAGGAACCTCAGCTTGAGAAAGCACTCAATTACATCTGTCTTCTGCCCTTCAGAGGGACAATGGTCCAGTAATTACAGAGGGACATCTCCATGTTTTTCTCTTAATTATCACTCAGAAATATGAGACAGAAGACACTATATATTTAAAGCAAAATTTACATTCATATTAAAGCATCACACAGTAAAGTAAGCACGCCGATGGAGGTACAGTTATGCTAGCAGGTAGTAATACCGTGGTACTCTGGTATATACAGAACTATGAAATGATAACCATATTCATGTACCATGGTATTTGCATAATGAGTTATTTTAAGAGTACCATATTGTATGTCCAATTAAAAAAAATAATAATAACAAGAATAACAATACGTTCTTATTATTTAAGTTAATATAATCTAATAATAAATTAATATAATAATAAATTAAATATAAATTAAATAATATTATTAATAATAAAACAACATTTAAATAATAATTAAATATACATATAATGTAAATAAAAATTAAAATATTAAATATTTAAGCAGGTGTATCTCCCAGAGAAGGATAACTGGGATTGACCTAAAACAAAAAAAGGTACCAAAACAATTGTTTAATTATTATTATTATTATTATTATTGTTATTGGTGGTATTTTCTTTCTTTCTTATTTACATTTTAAATATCATATACATAATATATAGCTTTTTATTAATTATACTTTATATATATATATATATATATATATATATATATATATATATATATATATATATATATATATATATATATATATATCAAATAACAACAATACATTATAAATATTATAATATTATAATATTTATAATGTATTATAAACAATACATTATAAATATATAACAACAATACATTATAAATATATATATATATATATATATATATATATATACTATATATATATATATATAATATTATATTTATAATGTATTGTTATATATATATATAAACTAGAATAATATCGGCATAAGGTCGGATTTGTCATTTTATGGAACCTTTTAATGGACAAATTTAATGTAATAATACATTATATTGAAAACATAAAATGTATATAATAAATGCCACCAAAAGCAAATATGTAATATTAATAATATATAAATAATAACAATAAATATAATATAATATAATATAATATAATATAATATAATATAATATAATATAATGTAATATAATATAATATACGGTTTTATATTAATTCTATTTTAAATTTTATACTTTATATTAAATAATGAAAATAAATGCAAAATTTGTTTATTCGTTCACCAATCTAAGGGTTTTTGCAGGTTTAAGTGGGTTTCCGGAGGAGCCCGTCTGCTGGTTTAATTGGCTGGCAGGTTGGTCTCCCTTCTCTCAGCAGGGATTTAACAACAGGGTTGCACTAACACAACTACTCCAGCATCCCTGGAAGTTACTGCAGTATCCCACTCAAGGATCACAATCACAGACATCTGAGAAAGATGGAGAACTCAGTCTGGCATGATTCAGATCGACTGAACTGCTTTCATCCCGAAGCAAGCAATAAAAGAACCACAGTTCACTACTGTTAAAATGCAATCATATATAAAGCCAGCGTAATACCAACATTTTTCTGCCTCGGGGGGAAGCGAACTTGACTGGATTAGATGAGGCGCCTCACCTGTGGCAGCGCGAGCGGTTTAAGACTCAGTTAGTGCGACTGATCCCAGTGAGATCTTTGATTCTCTCGGTGTCACTATACTATCCTCCCCTGCCTTCTTCTGGTGGGGACGGTGTTGTAAGGGGGGGTAATAAGGGTCTGAGACGCGCTGTGTGTATATATGTGATTGAACTAGCAGACAACTTGAGAGGAGATTATCAAATGCAATGAGCTTCCTGGGCACCGTTACATACGGGATACGGCTGTGTGCATGCATGAGGAAATTGCTATCGGTCTGTGAAGAGAGAGAGAGAGAGAGAGAGAGAGAGAGAGAGGTACTTAGCTGGAAATAGCTTAATGAATGGATTTGCTAGCACTTGATGCATGGCAGGAATTCTACAGGTGCTAATGCATAGATATGATTTATAATTCAGCAGATATGACAGCAGTGTCACTGCGAAGGGATTATATTAGTATTAAAGGATGCAACCTTTATGCGTGTCTAAATATAATGTTATCATTATCACGTTTATTCATTAGTTAATCTCAGAAGTTTTCAAAAGAGTTTCACATGTAATAGACCACAACAGTCAAAACTGCATTGTTAATTCCCCATTGTTATTGGGGAATTGTTTTTTAACGATAACTGTTAACCCTTTAAAGACAGACCTGTTTTGAGCTCAGAGTTTGTTAATTGATGGAAGGCTACATGCTTTTGTTGAAGCCATCTGTTCACATTAATTCAACTTATTTTTAAAATAATCATGTTCAACAGCAGAACTCATGGTGAGAATTAGATTAGCCAGAAAAATTTGAAAATAGAAAATACCACCAATCAGAGAGTTGCAGTGAGCAAAGCGCAACAAAGCTCCGCCCACTTCAATACAGCACAATGCATAGCAATACTTACAAAATTTATTTACAAAATACCTATTTCAAATGATCCCAATTCTCCAAAATTTCACTATAACTATACATATTAATGGATCTTTTATTTGAAACAGGAGGAAAACTCATCGAAAGGTACTAAGATGCAGCTTCCCACAAATAACAGAAGTCTTCCAGTTGTTCATTAAATTATTCTCTGTGCTGTCTAAAGTGAAAAGAGGGTGACTTTGTTCACGACACTTGAAAATGTGTACATATTAAATCTGCTAAAGAGTATTTCAAACTGGAAGTTTATTAAAAAGAGTATTTTTCTTAAATGGATCTCTGATAAACTGCCGACAGTGTCAGAATGGCATAAAAATATTGTTTGATTTTATTTCACCTTGGTCAAAAGGGAAAATGGATATGTTTTATCAGACATGAACCCAAGATTTCATGTACCTTCTAGCAAAATCTTGGCAGGACAATATGAACTTTTTTTTTTTTTAAGTTGTGGTTTATGTTGGAATATACTGTACTTGTGGAATGTATCTGCAGTCATTGGTTTGTCTGGGTTTTTTTTGGCTTGTTTTGTAAAAAAAAAAAAAAAAAACATTAAGAAAAAAAAAATACCTATGGAAATGCGGCTTAAAATGTGGCTGTGCACTAATGCACTCCATACTTATGCTGCATTCCAGTTGTACTCAGAACTTGGAAATTCCTTAAAGGAACTTGTAAGAGTTCTGAATCGGAATCTCTGCGAAACCATGACAACTCCAACTTCAGAATCCAATACGGCTGCTTAGTGCATCAGCAGTAGAAAAAACAGTGGCAATATATTGTTTATTAGCACATATGTTTGTCAGTTAACTCAGTGGTGCACAAAGTACTATCCAACCTCTATTTGTGGACATGATAGTATGGTTTTATTTTTGCAAAATACCACTTTTTATGTGGTTTTATTTGACTAGTATTGCTAACAATCAACACGTCCATCTTGGTTTTCCAATCCACTTAGGTGTGAAGTTGTTCCCAGCTCCTGAATTCCGAGTTAAATGGAACGCAGCATTATTTCATATGCAAAGATGTTACACAATCAAAGCAGTGGGCATTTACAACAAAGTGCAAAATGGCCTTTAATTTCTAAATTATGACAGTTTTTGATGTAGCCTATACATGCTGTAACCTCACCTCAGGAAACAATGTAAAACTTTCAAAAATGCAGTTCATGCCCCTTTTAATTGCACCCAAATGCATTGATTTCTCCAGGTAAACAACAGCAGGATTCACAAAGTTAAATAAGGTTCTGTTAATGAGGTGTTTATGGCTGTTTCCACACAGTTCCATTGCTTTCAACCACTAAAGTTTGTGTTCACTGAAGAATCAATATCAGTCGTATACTGATATATATAGTTTATTCTTCAATTAGATTTAGGATGATTTTTGAAGAAACCTCGTCTTTAAGGATGGGTTATAATAAAATTAAATCAAATAAATCAAACCTTTCCCTTATTTTTAAGACTGTTCTGCAGAATTTTATTGTGATCTTGTCTTACCTAGATAGATATATAGATAGATTATTTATATACTACACACACACACGCACACACACACACACACACACACACACACACACACACACACACACACACACACACACACACACACACACACCACAGTGTTAAAGTACATTTACTGTACTAACGACTCCTTATTAATAACACATCAAAGCATCAGTTTTCTCACCATATGAAGCGTGAATCTCACTTTTTATAATTAACTACAGCGCAGCCCACATGAGCTGCCACTTCTAAATTTTTTTTGCATACATGATGTTAAACATGTTCAATATATCTGAACAGCAAATCTGATGCACCGCTAGTGCCATCAAAGCCAAGCATTGGTTCAGTTCCCAGGAAACACATGAACTGATCTCATACTTCATTGTGTTGCTAATATCTTTGGATAAAAGCATTTGGCCATTTATGAAATGCACTTAAACAAAATTTTACGATAAAAACTCAGTCCAAACCAGATCTGTGTTTGATCTGAAGTCTGACGAAAGTCTCAGTTTGAAGATTCAAATTAGAATTCAAGTAGTTTTTCATTATTTAGCCACATTATGCAAAGTGCACAATATTGTCAGAACACACAGTTTCCAATAATGTTTCCTCATACAGCAGACTCTGCGAGTCAGTGTGTTTTCACGCATATATGCATAAATATGTGAAATGCTGATGTCATAATGAACATGAATACAGATCATGTTTCTCATGCATGTGAGTCTGACATCATTGCTATAGCAACCGATATATGTAAGATATGAACAATACTTTCTGAACAAACAGAACTAATTCCATTGCTTACAAAATCTTGGAGAACCTAACTGAATCTGAGCATGTTTTGAATGACACCCATGTTAGGGTTAGGGTTATATAGCCATCTAGAAGATATTTATCTAAGGCATCTTCTAGTACACTGTGTGGACAGTTACTTGAGATTAAGGCTTGACAAATGTGAATAGAATAGAATAGAATAGAATAGAATAGAATAGAATAGAATAGAATAGAATAGAATAGACTTAATTGTCCCATTCCTGGAAAAATTGTCTTGGACACCAGGAATAGCTCCAAAAAACAAACAAACAACAACAACATCAACAAAAAATTACTAATAGACTCACAATATTTCCCCAAATGATTGATTACATTGAGAACTGCAAACATTTTGAGTATTACAAGTTTTCTGAAATGCTATATTTAAATAAGCAAATTAGGCATTAACTTATTAAATACACACTGATTTACATAAATTTTGAGAACAAATCTTTGAACGCTACTGTATATTAAGTCAGGTTCAAAAAAAGTTTTTGCACAGAGGATTTTGTATCTCTTTTTATCACTCTATAAATCAGAAAATACTTTAATTAATTAATATTCAATATTTTTAAGGAATTAAATGTTGTATAAATTCAGACAAATTATGTATAAACAAACCACTCTGTAAAAAAAAGAAGAAGAAGAAGAAGAAGAAAAACTTTCAAGTTTGGTTTGTATAAGTGCTGCTGAAACAGTGAAAAAAAAAATACTCATCTTCAGAAAACAACTTTTAAAGATACTTGTTGTAAGTGAAATATAAAGATACGAATAGATAAAGTGCAATAAAAGCAACACTTGTGTGTACTAGTTTGAAACAATTCATAAAAAGCCAAACAGAAAAAAATCTCAAACCTGACCAGTGCATGAAAAAACACTGTATGCATTCATAGCAAGGTTTAAACCAGCAACCCTTTGCCCCCTAACTTCAAGCACTACGAAATGCCACTTTATTACTGTCGGGATGACTTCTAGAGAACAAAATCCAAGACTGGAAATAAATCAAGCATGCCGGATCTGAAGGACATAACATTTTTACAAAGTGAAATGCCTTTAGAATCGTCTTTTGCGTTGAGGATTGGCAAAACATATGATTACCACAACAGCTCTTGAGTCACTGGAGTTGTGTGTGTTAATGCCGAACACAAACCATCAAACACGCTCTTAATGGCCCGTTGTCCATCAGCAGAGACAGCTGAAGCGATTGCAAGGATTCAAAGTCCCTCCACTCCAAACCAAACTACAAAACGCTCTGATAAACCTGAAAGTATTTAAAGAGACAAGATAATGAATTGTTCTTTACCTGCATTTCACAACACTTCAATCACTGTCACACACGCTCAGTGTGAAGGCATTAATATAGACCTGGGAAAGTTCTCCAACTGAGCGCCGGCTGTCATCCTATTCAGCCGAGGCAAATCTCAATTAAATTAGCCTGAATAGGTGCACACCGCCATGAAAAAAATTACAATTCAGTACCCGGTCCTTTATTTAAAGGAATATGTTGGCGGTGTCTTTATGGAATGGATTCCTCGAGGTGAGTTTGAGGGAATTTGCCACCCAAATATAATCAACCTGAAGCACTTTTAATTTCCCTCTACACAAGTGAATTAAGGCTGCGATGTGTAAGCACAATGAGGAATATGATAATGAAGAAAATGGGGAAAAAATTAACTGAGGAAAAGTTTTAATTAGATGACTGTCTGAATAATTCGTTTAATAAACTGTTATCAAAACGTACGGTCCGACACCATAAAATTACAAGACAATTATGGCCACATACCTTTTTTACAATTTAATAAAGTTTACAGCTTCACAAATTGGTATAACAAGCAAGGACTTAAAAAAAAGTTTTATTTTTCAGTTTGCCACTGGAAAACGCTTAAAAGTTGTTAAATAATCAGTCGACTGCACTGACACATTATTAAAGCACTGAAGGCTACGAGTTTTGGTGAAAGTCAACATAGACTTTTATGTCAGAATATAGAAATAATTGAAGTTTGGTCATGATTGACAGCACTAACAGTTTTATTTGGGAAGCATGTCACACAAAGGGTTTGAAGACTGATGTTTTTGACCTAAAATAAAATAAATCTTTCACGCTCCCTGACAATTTTCTCAGGCGGCAAAACATGATTTTAACACGTTATTAATCAGAGTTTCTCAAAAGCATTGTAAGACTATAAGTAGATCATAGAGATTATATTGGGAAGTTCATCTCAGGGTTTCTGCAGGTTTTATGAAGATACATTTAAGACTTTTTAATTACCTTTTTAAGACCAAGTAAAGAAAGTTTTCACGCCCCAGCCCCACTGAAAGATATTTGTTACTTTTAAGCATAAACGATCAAAAAATCAAGCCTTCATATTTAAAATTTGCATCTCAAGTATATGTATCTTGATTTGTTTAGATGTTTTTATTGGAAAACAACAACAACAACAACAACAGAAGACTGATAAAGATATCCAAGGCATGTGCAATAGACGCAACATTTAATGCAATGACATTCTGCTCTGATTCAAGACCTTTTAAGGCCTTAATTTGTGGAAGTTCAAATTGAGACTTTATAAGAATCCCTGATTATTTTCTTGTTCTCATCTGCTTTTTGTTTCAGAACCCATATTTAGCATATTATTTTACCAAACACAAACGTTGTTTCCTGGATCCTAAAGCACATAAATTGCATCATTTTGTCTAGTGTTGAAATGCTTTTTCTGTTCAGCTTAAATTGCAGAATCAGCTGTAAGTAAGATACTCATACCCTGATTAATTCAACAGCAACACTGTTTCAACCAATGGTGTGAGTAAAACCAAACACTGAAATTAATAAATGACGCATTTCCAAAAATATGTTATCAAGGCTTGAGCTGAACATAACCAGTGATTATAATTTCTAAATAACTCATGAATTTCAATGATACTACCCAGTAATTAACACACTGTGTTCACACTCACTGCAAGTGAATATAATGTTTATTTTATCTGAGCATGTAGTTTTGGTTTATATATATTTTATTTTATTTAAGGATGAGGAAACTGTATTCTCTGTAATCTATTTCTATACAATGCACAATTCCATATGCATTTTTCCCAGCTGTCCTCAACATTTTTGGGTCGTGACTCTCCAGTTAACCCACTATTCTACAGTATATACTAGTGATGAATAATTCACAACGGTGAAGAAAAAATAAATAAATAAAATTCATCCCAGACGGCACATGCACCTTCTTTCTCTTGTTCAGAAATCTAGATGTTCACATGCTGTCGAATATCACACATTATCTTTTTCTTCAGAGCCGAATCAGATTTTTTCAAAGAGCTCCTCGTCTCTTTAGTTCAAAAGCCCATCTGTGAGGGTACAAAACACCTCGTCAGATCATTAATCCGACAAGCTGTAGAATAAAAGAAACAGCAGCTCAGTCAACGAATGTGCAGGAACCATTGGTTTTTGAACAATCAAACATGTCCGTGCGAACATATGCTGGAGAGACGGTGGAAATCAGACTTATTAGACAGACCAGGAAACAGCACAAACATGCATACAGACAAAACCATCTGCAATTTGATGAAAACGGTGACAGGAACAGGAGGCCCGTGACGTACAGCAGGCTAATGATAACGTATGTCTCATCACAGGACTTCCCCAGTGCTCGGCCCTGTATCTAATGGCACTGTCAAGGCGAAACAGGAAAAACACAAGACAGGAGATCAGGGTTTGGAAGGCCGAGACAAATGACAGAGGTTAGGAGTTACACGGAGCATCTTTCATTGCGTCCTTCCCAGTATCCCAGCATCACAGCAGAGATGAGAAAGAGAAGAAAAATTGAAGGTACTGTAGGGCGCTCGCGCTACGTATGCATTAGAGAGGAAAGCAATATGCACTTTTACATTTGATGAATGACTCTGCTGGGATATCTAATCCTCTTCCTCCATCACCTCTCTGGAAAAAAAAGATTAGCGCAGGCTTATTTTAGAATTCAACTCCCTTAGTCAACATCTATTTTATCCATGCAAACGAGATGGGAATTAAAAGTACATTCGCTGAAATATTGCACTATTGGATTTGTAATGAAATGATATTCATTCACTTTGCCAGACAGTGAGCTGCTGCAAAGATACACTGACTTTTATATTTAATGGCATGAAAAGGCCTCAATTTAATTCCACTTCTCATCCCTGCAGCTAATAAAAAGCCGGGTTTTAGTGTAAAAACATGGGTATAGCAATGTAGAAAAAGATTTTGGAAAAAAATCCAAGTCCAGGCACTCAATAGGATGCAAAAGTTAAAAAGCCTTTAATAGTTGGGCTAAAGCATTAAAACACCAACGCGTATCGGCCCATTGGCATTCATCAGGGTTTTTTGGTAACAAACAGACAGAATCACGCAATACTTATAGTTGCATTGGTTTCAGGTGTGGCCACTCTGGTACTTGCAACACAATTTTTGGCCACTAGAGGCAATAGTTCAGATAATGGCTAATACCAAGGTCAAACCATACAAATACAAGATAAGGATCTCCAAGTGGAAAAAAAAGAGTAACACCAATACAAACATCTTGTGTACTCCACACAATTATATCCCCTAAAGTCAATAAAAATGGGTAGAGGCTAGTTACCCATCTTACTTCTGAATTCATTGTCAAGATAGTCTCTAAAACAACAGGAGGAAAAATATTATTATGGGCATTACATTACAGTACAATTAAAAAGAACAGTCAATACATAACACGGACAACAATACACTGTCCCTATTGAGACACACAACCTTTTACAAAAAAAGGTGAAGAGGTTCAAAGTCTTCATTAAGACCTGGATGACTGGGTTGGCCCTCAAGGAATAAGATCCAATATGTCTCGTCCCGTTGGATTTTTGTTTAAGGCGTTTGATGATAATCCCCACCCCTTGCAGCCAGGCGAACAGCCTCAATGCCCACTACTCTTAGGGTCGAATCACTCCCCATGTTTGGCGTCTATATAATGTTTGGGGGGGCATGGGATAGTTTCATATTTCCAGTCCGAATGGCATATCTATGTTCAGGCTTACCCTGTCTTCTTAGTCTCCTTTTAGTAAGGCCTATATAAAAACAGCCACAAGTACACTCTAAACGATAACACATGGGTAGAATTTTGCAATTTATAAAACTATTAAATGTTGTAAGTCTTATTGCTAGAAAAACATCCATAAATTTGTCAGTTTTAGCAATATTCTCACAATAATTACAATTACCACAAGGAAAGTTTACCCTTGGGTTGACGAAGCCAAGTTTCACGTTTAGGAGCAGGGAGGTAACTTCTTACTAGCTTGTCCTTAAGTGTGGGGGCCCTCCTAAAACTGATTCCAGGGGGTTCCGTGAATATTTCCCGTAAAGTCGGGTAAAGTCGGGTCACATTCAATAATGTTCCAGTATAGCAATGCTGGTGAAGCTGTTCTTAACTACAGCTTACTCAAAAAGTAGTTCAACTCCAGTTAATTTACTCATTTAAAACAGGTGTTAGTCGCACGACAAGGTGCTAACAAAAAGCAACATGAGGAAAAACAGTAAATTCAATTCAATTCAATTCAATTCAAGTTTATTTGTATTGCGCTTTTTACGATACAAATCATTGCAAAGCAACTTTGCAATGTTGTTTTGGTTTATTAATTCAATTCAATTCAAGTTTTTGTATTGCGCTTTTAATTCATGTGCATATGGCAGAAATGTTCAGAAAAATCAATAAAAGACGTAAACAAACAGACGATTAACACTATTAACAGCAATTATGCAATCAAACTTATAGCAAAATGTGGTAGTTCTGTATGTTGTCTCTGGGTTATAACCTTGTTACTGGAAAGGTAACACTATTTTTAAATGCCAAAGTAATGTCATGCTAAAACAAAAATGCAGTTAAACAAGTTCACAGAGAACAAAAAAATCTGAATTTCAATGATAAAAAGGCTTTTTATACAGTGAAAAACTGTAATAGATCTAACAGAATGTTTCATGTATTTTACAGTACAATACTGTAAATCTTATAATAACAGTGAAAAACGTTCATTGACCCAGAATCCCTTTTGTGACATTATATAAGTTAATTAAATACAGATTTTAAGTGTAAACTTGGAAAAGTTCTGGCAACCACAGCTGCTGTTTTTTTTTTCTGTAAAATTCACAGATATTTCTTGTAGTGTATCATTGCAACCAACCAACTCATTGCAACCACTATACTAAAACACTGTATACAGTTGGTGTTTTATAATGATTCGACGTGTCTCTCCTCCATTTGCTGCAAATAACATACTAACATCTTATTCCTCATGCATTTCAGACCAGGAAACACAGGAGAAGCTAAATTTGATGCCTACAAGCATGTAAACCTCGAACATGTGCAGTTGCCACTTAAAATAACCACCTCAACTTGACCAGACCTTTACCTTCATTGCTGTAACATTGCTGTCAGATTTATTCAGTCATATTAAACAATGTCTTTGAATGTCGTCACATGTCTTGATTGAGACACTAAACTTTCAAGGTCTTAATTAAAAAAAATGCAGCTTTAAATATTTAAAATTTATATATATATATATATATATATATATATATATATATATATATATATATATATATATATATACTCACACACACGCACACACACACACACTGACTGTACATAAAGCTCCATTAATTTTTAGTCCAGTCAATTACTGCTCTTTATTGCACAACATAAAATATAATGTTTTATGGTGCTACATTATCTATGGTAATAAGTGGTTTGATGGTTAAACCCGTTCTACTCGAGCTGCTTACAGTCTAAGCCGCAGCATCATGGAGGGGTGAATCCGGAGCCAAGGATGTCTACATTACCAACTGACGTCTGATCCCGCGGCTCAATACCGGATTACAGGAAAAAGGACAGTGAGGTCATGTGCAATTACTCAAATGAAGCTCTGCAAACGGCACTACATTAAACGGCCTCTGAAAAAATCCAATTACACCAAGGCTTGAAGACTTTGTTAACAATTAAAGTGTCATACATTATAGGGATTTGAGATGCAAAGGTTGCCAGTTTGACTTGGGATGAGTGTTAAAATGTTACCACATATTTAACCAAACGGAAATATTGAATATTATAAGAATAATATTGTTTAATAGCTTATAAAGAACCTTTGTGGTAATAGATAGTTGCACAATGGATTTTAAAGCACAATGGATTTTTAAACTATTAGCTGAATGGAGTGCAAAGAGTTTTATCATCAAATCCAGCCAATCATAACACAAGAACTTGCATATATATTATGTAGATGAGTTTGTTTCTTCATCAGATTTGGAGAAATTTAGCATTGAATCACTTGCTCAACAATGGATGCTTTGCAGTGAATGGGTGCCGTCAGAAAGAAAGTCCAAAAAGCTGCTAAAAAATTTAATAAGAAAAAAGCTGCATGTTTGTACAAATTTATCATAACGAAATGTTCAACTTAAAACCATTGTTTCTCTCTAAAATCCTCTATTCATATCTTTCTCCCGTGAAAAATTAATCTGATCTGAATCAGGAGAGAAATCTGCACCAATCAAGCACCGTTTACAAACCAAAACAGTCCAAAACAGCTTTAAACAAATATGTGGATGGATTTTGATGTGAGAGACAACAAGAGACAACCTTTTTCACAAGAGGAATGGTTATTACATATTATGGACTTGTATTTTGGCCAGAAACGATGATTTGAAGCTAAAAATGTCTTGATGATGGATTTGTTTCAAACAAACACACAGCTTTTGCTTTCTCAAGACAATAACTGATGGACTGGAGTGGTGTGGATTACTTGTGGATTATTGTGATGTTTTTAATCAGCTGTTTAGACTCTCATTCTGACGGCACCCATTCACTGCAGAGAATCCATTGCTGAGCAAGTGATGCAATGCTACATTTCTCCAAATCTGATGAAGAAACAAACTCAGCAACACCTTGGATGAACCATTGCTTTAACTCACTCCACGTTGTTACTGCTCACTTGAAATCTTAAGTGGCAACAAGCTTTACTTCACTGTGATCAAAATGTCATACAGTAGTGAATTATAACTAAGCGAGTCTAAATTGTTGCATGTGACGATATTAATAAGGTAATATCTTGAAGTTGTCAGAAAAATCATGTTTTTAACCATGTTTTCAATCTTGTTTTCCCTGTTGGGCATAAATAACTTTGGATTGTGCATTTAGCGAGGTTGAACGTTAAAGCAGGTAATACGTTTCAGCGGCAGGCGGCTTCTCATGGGTCGCATTAGCCAGAATCGGCTGACACAAATCAATAGCAAGACAGATGCTTCACCAGTTTCATATTTTCATTTTAAGCAATCTCTTATTAATTTGTGTTCATATAAAAGCCATTTTTCCAGACAAAGGTGAAACTATAGATTCTGCCAGAGGCAATCAAATGTTCACCAGGTTCTTTCTCATATGTTGATGGGAAGTTTTTCAGAAGATGACATGAGACTATAACCTCAGGCTCTTGGCTTGAATCTGAGAGACACATTTTTTGGGGGGTTGTAGTACAATTTTTTTGTGCACTGGACAAATTGAATTCTGGTCTGCCCTGCTAAAATGGAAAGTCGCTAGATGCATTTTGAGGATGGGATGCCATGTTGATGCATTCACATCATCAGTCAGCCTGGCACACATTTTACAGAGGAAACTTGCTTTTTACATTTTCTTACGAAAAAGTGAATCATATTTCGTTGTGAAAAACTTGCTGCCATGATGCCTGGGTGTTGAGGTGGTTGCTAGGCTGTTGCTAGTGTGTTCTGAGGGGTTGCTAGATACTGTCACATGTTAAGCCCATTTCCGCCCAAAACAACAACAACAACAACAACAACAACAACAACAACAACAACAACAACAATTGATGTTTAATTTTGAGAGAATTTACTGCATAAAAAAAAAAAAAAAAAAAAAAAAACAACAAACACATTATGGTTAGTCATACTTATGACATAAAATGTCTCAGTTATGAAATTAAAGTGTCAAAATTATGAGCTAAAATGTATTACATACTTAATAAAAGTCATAATTATGAGATAAAGTCATAATTATGATATAAAATAAAAGTCATAATTACTGTATGAGAAGTTCAAATTATGACATACTAAGCTATAATTATGAGAAAGTCATCTTTAGTAATACTTAGATAAATTAATAAGATAATAAGTCAAAATTATGACATACAAATATATAGTAATGAGATGAAGTCATAATTGAGAAAACTTAAAAATTATGACACAAAATCATAATTACTGCAAGTATATTATAATTATTATATAGCTATATTATGATAATATAGCATATTAAGTAATATTTATGAGATAAAAAGTCAAAATTATTATCATAATTATAACAGGTCAATTGAGACAAAAAGCCATAATTATGACAATTAGTGAACAAGACAAGTCAAAATAATGACATAAGTTGTAATTATGAGATAAAAGCCATAATTATGACATACAAAATCATAATTCATGTAATATGAGCATATCAAGTCATCATAAATATGAAATAAGTCAAAAGGATGAGTCACAATTATGACTCAAATTTATTAGGTAAAAGTCAAAATTATGATATAAGTCATAATTTTGACATACAAAATCATAATTACAATATGAGACAAGTCAAATGACATAAGTTGTAATCATGAGATAACGAAAATCATAATTATGGCATCCAAAATTATAATTACTGTTTTAGTTAAAATTATGAACAGACTCATAATTATGAGTCATAATTACAAAATGTCAAAATGAGATATTAATAATAGTCAAAGTTATGGGATACAAGTCATTATTATGACATACAAAATCATAATTTGATTTAGTATCTAAAGCATTTTTTTTTTCACGTGTTGGAAATAGGCTTCCAAAATCACTTATCATAGTAACAGTGACACATGCTTAGCAACACCACGTATAAGTGCAAGGATTGGAAGGATTTTTATTTTTTTACTCCAGCGATTGAAGGAATAAAAAAAAAACTCATCGATGTAATCACTGACGGCCAAGCAGAAGGAGTCTGTGTGAGCTTTGTCGCTGAGGCACTTATGTTGACACTTTCTAAACAATGAAAACAGTGCGAGATTGAAGACCGGACGGATAACAAAGGCAAACAAGAACGCCGGCCGCCCGTTTCGCTTTGTGAGGCGGCAATCAGCGGTGACACACAGCGACTACATTCAGCTACGAACACGCCACACTTTGTCATATCCACTCAAAAATAAAATAAAACAGCAGGACGGCTCAGTGCAACAGTTTAACCACACAGAGAGACAAAAAGACAGTTTGCTGTGAACGCATTACGTTTAGAAACCGATGCATGACATTTCTATTTACATCTGCTTGTTTCTTTTGTGGCTGTCAACGCTCAAATAAAATCTTTTCTTTTTTTTTTCTAAATCGGTTAAAATTTCCTGTAGTTCCCACCCTCTTTTCTAACATAATGTGTACTTCCGTAAAAATGAAATTATTCAGAAATACAATCTCTTATATGTCTTTGTAGTGTGTTTTACTTACCTTTATGCCTCATGCAGCATCATGTCTTCCTTAGGAAAGGAAATGCAAGCTCTTTGATATCTCAGTTGTCACTGCTAAATGGCAAAGAGATGAATGGAGACATTTGCTAAAGTCTTTTGCTTCTCTGATGTTTCTCTTCAGAGAAAGACCACAGTTACAATGTCTCAGTTTGCAGTATGCCTACATTTCGCAATATAAAGTGAGGTCTCAATATGAAAATATAGTTTTTAGCTAACTATTGACTCACCTGTGTTTATTTTATTTATTTTATTTTTTAATCCCACTAAGGCGTTTGAGAAACATTTGAGAACAGTTTCAAATTCTCCCTGGGTACACTGTAAAAATGATTTTTCAAAGATGTAAATGAAACAATGATTATTGGAGTATGTTTTATGTTTTATTTCAGTCTCTCTTTAATTTCTTGTTTAATTCAAGACATTACTTGCATATTCTCTGTAATTATTTGTAATATTTACAAGCAATTTCTGACTGAAAATTGTTTCTACACTATCTTTTTTTCACTGCAATTTACTGAAAAAGTGTGGAAAACATTTTAACTAATAACACTTTACAATAAGGTTACATCGGTTAACTGTGTTATCTAACACTGTTTTTAATAAATTTTACCTAATGCATTTACCAGCGTTAAGTGTTACCAATGAACTACACTGTAATATATATATATATATATATATATATATATATATATATATATATATATATATATATATATATATATATATATATATTTTTCAGGTTTCAATTAGCAAAAATGTTTTAATAGTTTTAACTATACATTAATAACCCTGTTTAGTACAATAGTATATTATATACTACATAAAAGTACCACTGTATTATCATTTTTTCCGAACATGTACTACATTAATATATTAACATAGTATTTAACACAGTGGTAAAATGCATTGGATTACCTTTAATTACCATGGTAAATGGATGTGGTACTATAGTAAATATCAAAATACCTCTTTGTGCACAATAGGACTTTTGGAATTTTAAGATTTGCGAATTTTTTAAACATAAATTTGCAGATCATCTCAATAGAAGAGCAGATTTTTGTCAGTGTATTTTTTAAACAGATTTGTTGTTGTTGTTTTTGTATTTCCGTACATTAAACATAGAAGTTAAAAGTGCAAAGACATGCATTTCAAGATATATTTCACATATCATATCACATATCATATTTTTAGGTTGCATTGCTCAGTATAAACTGTAAGTGGTGGTTTGAAAAAGTGATGGTCACTTTGCATGTCGGTCAGATGGTCTCTTCCTGTCTAAGTGGGCATTTATTGACCAGAATAACTGCAGAGTGCATGAGATTTGTGGCAGTCAAAAGTCTGGCGATGCGAGACTATCCAATATTAGGCATTTGTAATGCGAATACAGAGGAGAGAATGTAAAAATAACATGCATTAGTGAGAGACGTAATCTAAAAGCCTCTGTGGTCTCGGACTGGACGGGCGTTTTCGAGGTCTCCCTCGGGTCTCTCCATCTGTGTGAATGGACCCGCAGCACCTCTGTTTGGACCTCAGCCTTTGAAGAGCACTTCTGTTTGTTTACTCACAGGACTCAAATTGCCCGTGATGCTTGGTTAGATTTCCATCAGGAGCTCGCTGGAGGTCAGAGACGAGGCCTGACCTTGGGTCCGGTTTGTTCACAAAGCCGCCACAGAATTCGCTATCGGCCGAGGAAATCTGATCCTGGATCAGCGCTCTTCATAATGGCACACAGAGCTGCAGCCGTGGACTAAAACACCATCTCAGATCATTTGGGATTATAATTACATCAATGCTGTTTGCGGATCTGTGCTGCTTTTTAGTGTATATTGACTAAATTTAATATCGATCATGCGATCTGATAACAAACTCGGACGTATATTATGCATCATCCTTACCAGAGTAAAACTAAAGGTCCCAGGATACCGTTACTGTATGATACTTCACATGATAATGCAAAACACAACAACACAGATGGTGCGGAGAAGGATTTTACCCATCAGACTGTTTCTTCATCTCCTAGAGAAATAATATAATCTAAAGCACCATCACAAATGATTTTAATCCACCAAGTACAGAAAGTACTATAGTTTTACCATAGTTTTGATATGAACAGTGTTATTTTAGCATTATTTATATATTATCACTGTTATATAATTATTATTACCATTTTACTTTAATGTTCAGTAATTTTTTAGTATATGCTTTTGTCATTTTTATACGTTTTATACAATTATTTTTAGATACTACTTAGTAGACACTAGATAATAGATGAATGCATGCATTTTGGATTTGTTGTTTGTTATTAAATAAATAAATAAATAAATAAAAACAATCAATTAAATAATTCATATTAAAACAACATTGTTAATATAATATTATTTTTAATAATAATAATAATAACAATTAATGCATTATGTAATTATTATAATTTAATAATAATAATAATAGTAATAATAATAATAATAATAATAATAATAAAGCATTTCATGGTATTTACTCAAATTAAACTATATACATATGCATCAAATATTTGTGCATAATCAACATTATAAAATAGTAGAAGATTTTTTTTTTGTCAAATAATTTTTTTAACAATTATAAAAATTATGTCTGTATATGAACATATAGGCGCATGTTTCAAATATTTACTTGTGACAATGATCTTTATTAAAATCTATATGAAAAAGATAAGATCTGAAAACATCTTTTTCTTAACGAAAAGATTATTAGTAACTCAATGTCTTGTTCAGTTATTTGGGATTTGGGGAAAAGTGTTTGCTAATAGGAATAAAAAAACAAAAAAAAACTGTTTTGATTTATTTTTTGCCTCGTGTAAGCATTTAAACAGCCGGTCCCTGTTGTACAGAGTGCTTGTAAAGGCCTGGCCATCAGAAGGACCTTGGATCTCGCCCTGGATGAAGAATGAAACTTTATGCTTTGATGATAAAGCTTTCCAATACCCAGAGCAAACGTTTGTCGGGAAAAAGCCATGACAGCGAGCTATTACTAGCAGAAGACATCAGTGAGGATGTCACCTGACTTCTCGCCCGTGTTTGCTTCAAAATCCCTTTGAGGATGACTAGTGGGGACCCGCTTGACGTGTGTGTAAGATGAGACAAGACTGGATCCCAGAGAACCAGGATTAACAAGAAAGACTCTGCTCATGATTGATGACAGTCAAAGAATTATTTTTTTTGTGTCTAGGAAATATTAAAGGCAGAAATTACTCTGTATTTATTGAAGGGAGACTATACTATGATAATTAATTGAATGTATTTTCTTCTTCTTCTTCTTCTTTTTTAAATCATGGAAATATGTTCAAATATATTTTTAATTATATTCAATCTTTTTTTTTACTTTTAATATTTACATTATTATTTAATATTACTGAATTATAAGTATCTATCTATCTATCTATCTATCTATCTATCTATCTATCTATCTATCTATCTATCTATCTATCTATCTATCTATCTATCTATCTATCTATCTGTCTGTCTGTCTGTCTGTCTGTCTGTCTGTCTGTCTGTCTTTCTGTCTGTCTGTCTGTCTGTCAGTCTGTCATCTATCTGTCTGTCTCTCTCTCTCTATCTGTCTGTCTGTCTCTCTATCTGTCTGTCGTCTATCTCTCTATCTGTCTCTCTCTCTCTCTCTCTCTGTCTATCTGTCTGTTTGTCTGTCTCTCTGACTGTCGTCTGTCTCTCTATCTGTCTGTTGTCTGTCTGTCTGTGTCTCTATCTGTCTGTCATCTGTCTGTTTGTCTGTCTCTCTGACTGTCGTCTGTCTCTCTATCTGTCTGTTGTCTGTCTGTCTGTGTCTCTATCTGTCTGTCATCTGTCTGTTTGTCTGTCTCTCTTACTGTTATCTGCCTGTCTGTCTCTCTCTCTCTATCTGTTGTCTATCTTTCTGTCTGTCTGTCTGTGTCATCTGTCTGTCTGTCTCTATATCTGCCTGTCGTCTGTCTGTCTTTCTATCTATCTGTGTTCTGTCTGTCGTCTGTCTGTCTGTCATCTGTCTGTCGTCTGTCTGTCTCTTTCTCTCTCTGTCTGTCTGTCATCTATCTGTAACTCTGTCTGTCATCTGTCTGTCTGTCTGTCTCTCTCTCTGTCATCTGTCTGTCTTTCTATCTGTCTGTGTTCTGTCTGTTTGTCTGTCGTCTGTTTGTCTCTCTATCTGTCATCTGTCTGTCTGTCTCTCTGTCTGTCTGTCTGTTGTCTATCTGTAACTCTGTCTGTCTGTCTCTCTGCTCTGTCTGTCTGTCTTTCTATCTAATAATAATAAAAATAATAATAATAGGCTTTTTTCAAATCATGGAAAGAAATATGTTCAATTATATTTTAATTATATTTAAATCCTATTATTCATATAATAAAATTATAACATCATATATCAAAGAGTATATTAAAATTATATATAATGCTTGAATACTACTACTACTACTAATAAAAATAAATAATGTTTTATGGGTTTCACTTATATTAATATATATATGTATGAAATATTTATATAACATTTAACATTTTAAAGTATTACAATCAAATTTAAATTGATTTAGTTTTTATATATATTGATTGTTGTCATTATCATTATAATTATTTCTCTATATAAAGATATAAATGTTCACGTTTCAAATATTTGTTTGTGACATAGTGATTTGCATGAAAAAATTACATTTATAGAAAAATATATTTTGAAAATACGTGCAAAATATGTTGCCTTTGTGAGTGAAAAATAAAAAAAATAACAGACCAACATATGTAATTTATGTTCATATATGTGTATCATATTTTGGTAACATTATAATATTTTTAATTTTGCAGTATTTTAGCCTTTAAAAGCAACTCCAGTGAGCATATTCTGTACCTGTAGGATTGCTCTGAATCAGGTTGGTTTGTTTATATGTTATGTAGAAACAGAATATAGTGTCATTGGTTAAAAAACACTTTGTATCAAAGTCTTCCTGTTTTGAGTTATCTTGTTTTTTTTTTACAACTTCTACAACTATGCGTGACACTGCCACCATTAAAGAGCAAAAAAAGCCTTTATGTTCAGTAAATTGGGCAAACATTTGGCAGCGGCATGTTCTGCTTGAAAAATGTTGGTGCAATATGCGCTCGGCGATACCAACAATCTGCAAATATTCTTTGAGGTGTTTCATCTTTACTCTGTCTGGGTCTAAATCCTCATTGTTTACCTCCACAGTTCAATGGACTGGCTTAAATGTGATTTTACCCCTGATTTTCTCGCCGGCTTACTGTTTTATCTCATCGAGAGGCAAACAGCGGACCTACCGCATCAGATCTACTTTCCGCAAGCCGCCTTGCAAACAGGCCCGGGATTCACAGCAGGGACACAAATCCTCCCTAATCCAAATTAGCCCCTCCAAGTCAAATAAAACAGTCTGTCACACACCGTCTCGCTCGCCCGTCTCTCCTCTTTATGAAAGCAGCAGATGGCACTGGGAGGATGGACCTAAAAACAGCAATATATTAAACCGAAAACAAAATGACTCTCTCTTGTTTGCTCACAGCCACATAAAACTGAATCTACACTGATTTACATTCGAATCTGGATATGCTTTATTAGATTATGTCAGCGTTAACTAAGCAATACTTCATGCAAACGTGAGATTTCACTCTCAAATCTGTCTCAAGTCTGACGCGTCAAGGGTTAAAGTGATGTTAATGAGGTTGAACGCTATTGCACTGGGTTAATTTACTTTAATCAAAGTCATTCTACATGCTCTGTGGAGGTGTATTAATTAATGCATCATTCATTTCTATACAGTTCATTGATCTGCACCCATTGATGATTTAGTGCAGTCCTAAAGCTTTTAATTGCAAATGCATGTGGCCTTCATCAGGCATCATCATATATCAACTGTAGTATATTTTCTGAAGGAAATGGGTGGTGTGCGCCCATACAAAACCTGTCGAATATATATATATATATATATATATATATATATATATATATATATATATATATATATATATATATGTGCCAAATACAGAATCCCACGGACCAAACATATAAGTAAAAAACATAGGCTAAGTAAAGAAAGTGACAATGTTTACATGTGCCAAATATAAAATCACTTGGACAAACAGACATATATACCGACAGCCAACATTACAAATCCATTCTGATTAGTTTAGCACATATTTCTATGATATTGTGGTGTGTACATGTGACTCGAATTGGATTTTTTCTCATGCTTTGCATCTGAGAAAAGAAAACAGTTTAACCCTTGATGTTAGTGGTTTGTTCAAATCATTAACACTAACTATGAGTGATAGTAAGTTATACCTGACTTGGCAAACATTGCTAATGATAAAACGGTCTCTCAGTACTAATGCATTTAAATGTCTATGAGCAGCCGCAATTTGTAAAATGTCAAAGATGCACATCGTTTAAACAATATTTAGAGCCTCATTACCTAGAAAATGGCAAAAGCATCAATTTCACTTGTGTAAAGTGAGTTGCATCTACAATAACTCAGGTTTGGACCCCCCCCCCAATTCAGGTTGAATTATTTTTCTGTTTCAATTCAATTTTAGTAAGTTTTAGAAATTATGTTGTGTTTTTGTATGTTTTGTTTATTCTTTAAATCAATTTAATTGCACCCAGTGTTATTTTCATATCACTGCTAAACTATATAGGTTTTGAATTAGATTTTAATTTTACAGGTTCTGTTTTCAATTTAATTGTAATTAGTTTTAGTTATTTTGTTGAGAGTTTTTGTATGTTTTGTTTAATTTTCATTTTATTTATTTATTTATTTTTTAAGTTGTGGACAGTGCTATTTTAGTATCATTGATACATATAGGTTTTAAATTAGATTATTATTATTTTTTATTTTTGTTTTCACTTTAATTTTAGGTATTTATTGTGTTTTTGAACATTTTGTTAACGTTCAACTCAATTAAAATTTTCCCAGTGTTATTTTATTTCTACTAATATACTATCATAGGTTGTGAATTAGAATTTATTTTTATATGTTCTGTCAATTTAATTTTAGTTAGTTTACATAATTTTGTTATGTGTTTTGTATGTTTTGCTTAGTTTCAATTCTATTCAGTTGTGCCCAATGGTATTTTAATATCACTGATATACTGTATTATATGTTAAATATACTGTTTGAATTAGATTTAATTGTAATTTTTTTTTTTTTTTTTTTTTTTAATAAAATAAAATTGTTTCATTTTAAATCAAATTAAATTGCACCCAATATTTTTATATCGCTGATGCACTATTATAGGGTTTTATTATTAGATTATATTTTTATATGTTATGTAGTAATCATTTTTTTATTATTATTATTATTATTTATTATTATTATTATTATTTAAATATGTCTATATAGTTGATACTAATTCTGTTTACATTTATTTATTTATTTTTTATTTCCTATATTACATTGCCTTGCCTTGGCAACTGTAGTTGAAATACATTTGTTCAATTTAAAGCCCAAGGCCTGTTAACACATCTCATGTAAGCATTGTGCATCTGTGCTTAACACAGTTTACACAATTCACACCATATGAGTGTCGCATAGCTTCAGTGTTCATTTTCACACATTGCATGCAAAAAAAAAAAAAAAATTCAGAAAAAAACATGGGGGAAAATGTAAAGCCGACAATTGGAAATGAACTGGACAGCATGTGATTAGAGTGGTTTAAAATAAAAGTGCTCGGCGATTAAAGCAATTGTGTTTCTTTGCAACAATGTGCATCAATTAATCATTTACATGCACTGAAATGAGTCCATTTTGATTGTGCATGTTGACTTTGGTCACTCTAATATGAATAAAAGAGGCTATTGCTAAAAGAAGCCCAATTATTTCTGAGATCTGAACTGTACTTTCAGTTGCAAGAGACGTTGCAAGTTTTGTGGGGCAAACAAACAGCACAAACCTTGACATCTTTGTGTTGTCAAAAGCACACATAACCTTACCTTTGTTGTCACTGGGAATTCTGGGCTGCCCTACATTTAGTATTGTTGACATTGCAGAACATTTCATGTATGGTCCGACTCCTGTTGAGAGCGCCTCTCACATAAATAGTTCAAACTATTCCCCGTCTGAGTCGAACCCCACAGCGTCACATATCTCCAGCAAGGCCATCCGTCTGGACCTTCGCTTGTCAGTTTCACTGAAAGTCTCCATCTTCTCCAGCCGTAAATGCAGGTTGTGTGCAGCGCTCAGCCTCGAGCAACACTTCACCGTCTGCTGGACAATTATGCTGTTATCTAGTCACTTTTGGAAGAGCTGCATGCAGCCTGTAGGAAAAATCACAAATGAGATTCTGAATCATTTCTCCTAGACAACAAGGAGATTAAACGGAGCAAATGGAGACTTTCGCTTAATTCTTCTGTGCATATATATTTTCAAAACACACATAAAACATGAGATTTGAACTCCAACAAATTATCCTAAGATCAAATGATTTTACAAATGAGATTCTGATTTTTTTTTTCTAGACAGCAATGACACTAAACAGATGAGTTTTTGCTTAATTCTGTTAATATTTTAGTATCACTGATGTGCTGTTATAGGATTTGGGAATTAGATTTTTATTTTTGTATCTTCTGTTTTCACTTTAATGAACCTGTTGTTTTGTTATAATTATTTATTGATTAAATATGTCTATATAGTTATTACTAATTTTTATTTACAGTATTATTTTATTTTAGTATTTCAAGAAATTTTGCCTTGGAAACTAGCTGAAATAATATATATATATATATATATATATATATATATATATGATATATATATATATATATATATATATATATATATATATATATATATATATATATTGTATATTTTATTAATTAGTAGAGCTAAGATCATATCATTTTATAATTTTATCATTTATAGATGACGTTGCTTCTTCTAGACAGAAGTGAGATTAAGCTGAGAAAAATTAAGACTTGCTGACCTTCCTGCTTAAAAATTATTACCAAGATGGTAAGTCTCAAACTGTGCTCAATCTGCAGTAAAACTGATTTATTTGAAATCAAACAAAATATTTCAAAATCAAATTGTTTTATATGATTTTGGCATTTACAAATGAGATTCTGAGACTTTTGCTTATTTCTTCTGCTTATATTTCAAAACATATAAAACATGAGATTTGAACTCCAACAAATTCTTCTAAAATCAAATTATTTTATGATTTTATAATTTACAAAATGCAATTTTGAATTGTTACGTTACTTCAAGAAAGCAATGAGATTAAAGTAAAGGAAACTTTTAAGTCTTATAAATTTTCAATAAGAGTCCAGCAAGTCTCAATATGCTCAGTCTGCAATAAAACATGAAATTTCAGATTGAACTCAACAAAATTCTTCCAAGATCAAATTATTTTATCATTTTATAGATTTATACTCTTACAGTCAACAATGTACTCATTCATTTTAATTATTATTGAGGAGAAATATCATAGATAGATAGATAGATAGATAGATAGATAGATAGATAGATAGATAAAAGTAATACAAACAAATTTGCAAACTTTTGAGCAACAATTCTTTGTAACCTGTCCATCAAAATAGCATCAAAATAAAAATTATAGATCTTTTTATATCTACCGATAATGTGTCTCTCATAAAGGACACAGCAGAAAATCAGACGGAGCGAGCCTCACAGCAGTGATTTTGATGGATGACTTTTAATTTAACAGGAAAGGTCACAAGCCACACAACCTGACATTGAAGAATCAGTGCTCATTACATGTTTTAGTTAAATTATTGGTTAAATGTCTTGTATAGTTTCACGTGGGACTTTTTCACAGGAAAAAAGCAGATGTCACAAGCTCAAGTTTATGACAGCGATCTGCACCTATAAAATGACTGAATTCATTCGTTTTCAATGAGATTCAAAGTGGCATCAGAGACGGCCGATGCATTGACGTTAAGCAGAGTTTAACTTCATGCAAATGCACTTGAATTGCTAGACGCATTTAGAGTCACTTGCATAAAGTTTTATCTGTGAAAAATATTCCTAATGTTATTTCAGATATCTAGTCTCAATGCATTTGTTGACGGCAAAGGCATGCATATCTCTGGACATCTTCCTCTGTGCAAAGGTAGCAGACGTGTTTGCCAGTCCTCTAGAAGGTCTGAAACATCAAGGTGCCCGAGGGATGCAAAAAACACACAAGCTTCCCAGAAAATAAAAGATTATAGGACAAGACAACATAGTCAAAAAGAAAGAGTTTCTCTATAGGACAGGACTGGATATCTGGGACAGGCTGCCCCAGAACAGGCACCACAAACGTCAAGTTGTGTTTGTTCGAGGCACAAAACAAGCACAAACTACCTTTGTCGACTATCGCTGGGAATTCTGCCAGTGCGAACTACCTTTCCGAGAGAATGTTAGCCTGTCGAGGACAAAGGAGGAAACTCTAGCAAAAACTCACTGAAGCATGAGCTCAGCTATTGCATGACCCACAAACCAACTCTACATCCTCGGACCACTCTTTTAGAGCTTTGGCCATTTCTCATGTGGAGTCAGGCCACCCGCTCTCACAGATAAGCGCTCCCGACCGTCTCGCTGCCTGCCAGGGGAGATTATGCATGTTTGCAACGTGAGCGTGATTTCCATAAAGCGTCGAAACTCAATCATCCCCCTTTGCGAGACTGTCAGGCTATGACGCTCTCACCTGTCAACCTCCGTCACAGCAAGAAGAAAAGAATGTAAAAGCACAGGAACTGAATGAAGACACCCTTGGAAGCGGATCTGATGAGATGTGCTTCGCTATCGTAGTTATATGACCTGTCATTCCCGTGCACAAATGAAGAATGACACTATTCGTATTGTGACTACATCGTTTTCCACCTATACGAGTGTGTTGTTACGAGTGATTCATATTGTAAGCAATAACAGACTGACAATATATTTCTGACAACATGCCAGTGGGTTAAGGTTGAAATAACACGTTGGGTCAATGAGGCCCTATTTTCCTTCCAATTGAACATTCGTATGAATCACTGAATTTGAATTGCACTCAACCCAGACACTCAAAGCACATGTAGTAGCTTCTCTCCACGGCACCCACCTGGATGATGCAACCGCAGACAATGTCACGGTGATGTCTTCAGCACGCTCTGGCGATCCAGTGGGATAGAAATCACTTACGCAATCGACTGGACTCAAATCAGCAGCTGCAAGACAGATAGGGATGTTATAAAGAAACTGTGA